>NC_041340.1:35353967-35371467 GCF_004354835.1 Perca flavescens
CAAACACCCACTAGTGCCAGTAACTCCCTAAAAGACACTGCTGCACAGTTTTCAAGTTTGACCCTGGGCATCACAATTAGGAGATATTCCATTACATAGAAAGGCGGTTGACCTTTTTTTAAATCAATTGCTTGACGTTTTGGGGAAATAACCTTGTTCGCATTCTTGTGGACAGATAAGAAGATCAATACAGCAGTCAGAAAAGACTTGAGTGCGTTCTTTGTTCTTTTCTCAAAGAAAAGCTTAATTCCAAGTCTTCCAGAGTCGCAGCCAAAGCTGATTCGAAAGACTGCTGTTCCCAGCAGCAGCAGCCATAAGCCCGCCCACCGACTCTATACACAATGTGATTGGCCCCGGCCAGAGTTTGGTTTTCCCAGCTCGCAAGCCAACAGAGAGTTGCTAGACTGACCCTGGCTGAAAATTACATTTGCTGCCGCTAGGGTGGTCTAGATTTCTAGGCTACCTCTAAGGCTGACTAATTAACATGCTATATGTTGTTTGTTCAATTTGTGCAAAGACCTTTGGAAAGAGTCAAGTAAGCTGTCGTCTGGCTCAACGGATGTACAGTGCTGGGATAAAGCCTGACATCACGCCGGATGGCCCTCCCCTAACGCTATCTCTTTTACAAGGGGCAAGTTCAATCTCAAAATGGCGTGCACCGTTTTGCTACTGGTTACATGTTTCCTCAGAACGGTGTGCAACAGGTTTGGAGTTATGCTTTCTCTCATTTGGTGGACGTGTCTCTCGTTGATTGGCTGTGTCACAGGTGATAACCAATCAGCAGAGACGTGAAACTTGTAAACTTGTGGTAATAAAAAGGCAAATAGCTTGCACTCACAACATGGTGTTCAACGCACCCCCGTTTCAGTTTAAAACATGTTGCTGCGTTTTGTCGGGGCTGAACGTGGCTCAGGTCACCGTTGCTGCATCCGGGGCTTAGCACAGCCCAGGATGAATGTGATTGGTTTAAAGATATGCAAACAAGCCAGGGCGTTTTTTTCCCCTATCCCAGAATACTTGTCCCCGACGGGCAATTGGTTTTCCAGCGTTGAGCAATGCCATAAAGACATACAAGACAATAAAATACAAAAAGTCTACATAATCTACTGTAAAGTAATAAAGTACTGAATGTTGTGGGCTCGGGGGAAACAACGGTGGTCCCAGATTGACCTTCCCAATGTACACATACAATAGATAAGCGGTGAAGCCAGACCATACTTCAGTGCCGACACAGCGCAGTGGAGATAGATTTAGCTTTATATTTAGTGTTACAAATAATTGTGAGAGTTCTCATCTAAAGGCTCATTTATGTTCAATGTTCGATGCGTATACGGACAGAGCCTTTTGTCTGTACTCTGAGTTCATGAGTACTCAGCAGAAATCCTGGAAGCAATGTTGCCAATAGTTCAAGCGAGATGCGACAAACAGATTTAAAAACTTTTTGAGGAGAGGCCTGGCCTGGTGGTCAGAAATTGAAAACATACTTTGCTCAGGAACAGGGAAAATCAGTTATTACAGAACAGCTAGTCGGAGATTGGACAAGAATTAAATGTGAGTTAGACCGTAGGGAAGAAAAAGTGAGGTCAGTACGAGATTGATTTGTAATGTATTGCTTTAACATCCAGGCCAACATGAAGGACGCATGAAACTATGTGGGCAGTGACGTTTGAAATGGACATATCTATTTTCATACGTGAAGAGAGCATATATGAAGAGCAACACAAGAAAGTAAATAAGAAAGACAGGATCAGTTCTAGTTCTAGAACGTTCTAGTGGTCGTAAAGCAAACTTCTGAAACTTTGGTTGAACAGCAGCCATTGTGACCACAAGTGGCAAATATGAGATGATGATAAAGTGTAAGTGTAACCGTAGCACAAGTAGATAAGAGTCATACAAGTTTAATCTAAGATTTATTAACAGGGTACATTTTATCGCTAATGAATTTGATTGTCATTCTTAAGAGAAAGAATGTCTTATATCTTCTTACTCTTAAATCTACTATAATGATGATGACCGGACACAAACAGCAAATGTTAGTTTTAAAGTGCTCATATTATGCTCATTTTCAGGTTCATAATTGTATTTAGAGGTTGTACCAGAAATAGGTTTATATAGTTTCATTTAAAAACTATAAACTAAAAACACCATATTTTTGTTGTAATGCACATTGCTGCAGCTCCTTTTTCACCCTGTGTGTTGAGCTCTCTGTTTTAGCTACAGAGTGAGGCATCTCACTTTTGTTCAATCTTTGTTGGGAGTCACACATGCGCAGTAGGTAGGTAAGGACTACTAGCCAGTCAGAAGCAGAGTATGAGGACGTGCCCTGACAGTACCTAGGTAAGGACTACTAGCCAGTCAGAAGCAGAGTATGAGGGCGTGCCCTGACAGTACCTAGGTAAGGACTATTAGCCAGTCAGAAGCAGAGTATGAGGGCATGCCCTGACAGTACCTAGGTAAGGACTACTAGCCAGTCAGAAGCAGAGTATGAGGGCGTGCCCTGACAGTACCTAGGTAAGGACTACTAGCCAGTCAGAAGCAGAGTATGAGGGTGTGCCCTGACAGTACCTAGGTAAGGACTACTAGCCAGTCAGAAGCAGAGTATGAGGGTGTGCCCTGACAGTACCTAGGTAAGGGACTACTAGCCAGTCAGAAGCAGAGTATGAGGGTGTGCCCTGAGGTACCTAAGGACTACTAGCCAGTCAGAAGCAGAGTATGAGGGTGTGCCATGCTAGCAGCTAGGTGAGCATTATAACGTGTGTTCCAAAGTGACCACGTTTGTCTCTGAAGTAAAGGCTGGACTACAATAGAGCTGTTTGGAGCAGTTGGTGAACAGTGTTTTCTGTTGGAGATGATAAGTCCCTTTGGGGGGGGACTTTGGGCTTTTTCACTTTGTAAACCTTTAACATGCACAAAAAAGATATATAACACAATAAAGGAAAGGGAAAAAGCCAAAAAGCATAAGCACTTTTAAAAAACGATTACATTTCAACTTTGAAAATGTCCAGCACAATTTAAAGTGCTGGCAGTACAAGGGAAATTCCCCAAACCTGCGATATGTCCAAGACCACATCAAGGGTGACCACAAGACTTCTGTTGTATGTTGAGAAAATCCTTTATCCACAGCGACACAGGAAGACTAAAGCTTGCGGAAGACTAAAGCTTGCTGCTGTGAACAAATGTTTTTCCTAGCAAACAATATTTTGCAGTGTTGTGCCATGTTTAATGTGGTTTTGTTGAAAATGACCCACTGTCATAAAGCCCAGAATTTATTACACAAAGTCTTCGCTCAGACCAAGTTTTATTTAAAACACATTATTATGACATAATTTCACTCTCAATTGATATGTTTTTTTTTTTGTTCTTTCTCCTTGTTTTTTTAAATGTCTTTATTGCAGTACTTGTAAAACTGTCATTTACATATGTCAACAAAATCATTTTCTCTAAAATGGACATTAAACCTCAGAAGCAAACCTTTATGAATTACAAAATGAGAAATTAATGTAACTGCTAATAGTTTCCAAGAAACAGATTTACCGAATGAAAAAACACAACTCTTTCAAGATGAACTGATGTGATGGAACTTGAGTTTCAGCAGTTCTTTCCATAAAGCTGCCTCTTGGAACTGGCCCCTGGGACCTAATGTCCAAAGCAATCATTTCAAACCAGGAAAAGGCTTGTAAAAGGTCATCTGTAACACATTTGATATGGTTTCTGTTGAGGGTCTCATTCTGAAATCGGATGTAAACCAAATGAAACGCCTCCTCAAGGAAAAAAAGAAAGAAAGACGTGACGCCCAACTCAAGGAATCACATTTAACCTTTGACAGGCTGTTAATAACAGAGATGATTGTTTATGTTCATTCCTGTCAAGAGAATGCTCTTCGCATCGCTCTCTCTTAACACAGCTGTACTCTGATTTTAAAGGGGAAGTCAAGGAATTGTTGAGCGTTTGTGAAAGCATGTTATACTCAGGGAACTGATATAACAAAAGAGATGTAAAACACACTACATGATACATTTAAAGTGCTCATATTATGCTTTTTGGCTTTTTCACCCTTTCCTTTATAGTATTATATATCTTTTTTGTGCATGTTATAGGTGTATAAAGTGAAAAAACCCAAAGTCCCCCCCAAAGGGACTTACCATCTCCAACAGAAAACACTGTTCACCAACTGCTCCAAACAGCTCTATTGTAGTCCAGCCTTTACTTCAGAGACAAACGTGGTCACTTTGGAACACATGTTATAATGCTCACCTAGCTGCTAGCATGGCACACCCTCATACTCTGCTTCTGACTGGCTAGTAGTCCTTACCTAGGTACTGTCAGGGCACGCCCTCATACTCTGCTTCTGACTGGCTAGTAGTCCTTACCTAGCTACTGTCAGGGTACACCCTCATACTCTGTTTCTGACTGGCTAGTAGTCCTTACCTAGCTACTGTCAGGGCACGCCCTCATACTCTGCTTCTGACTGGCTAGTAGTCCTAGGTACCTGTAGGTGACTGGCTAGTAGTCCTTACCTTACTGTTAGGGCACGCCCTCATACTCTGCTTCTGACTGGCTAGTAGTCCTTACCTAGCTACTGTCAGGGCACGCCCTCATACTCTGCTTCTGACTGGCTAGTAGTCCTTACCTAGCTACTAAGCATGTGCGACTCCCAACAAAGATGGAACAGAAGTGAGATATCTCACTCTGTAGTTAAAACAGAGAGCTCAACACAGGGTGAAAAGAGGAGCTGCAGCAATGTGCAGTGAAACAAAAATATATCCTGAAAATTAGCATAATATGAGCACTTTAAAGGAAAAGTCAGCATGCCCTATAAACAGTAGAAATGACTGACAGTAAACTTTACAAGCACACTACTTAAAGGTGCCCTGTGGAGATTTCTTGTAGAAATTAGGTCTGTTCACATTCAGGTGTAACAGCCATTCTCCACTGGGCGCGTCTGTGCTGCCTTCTGGCTGCGTACCAGTTTTGTTCCATCCTTCGCCACACACCATACCACACCGGGAGCTTCTTGCCTGCCCGACTCGCACATTATATAGACTCTACAAGTACTTTACAGAACAATCACGTGTTTATTAAATTAGTATCTACCCCCTACTCTAAGCATTCCTGTAATTAAACTCCACGCCTTCTCTTTTCTGGCATTAAAAAGGATCTGGGATGTCTATTATGTCTTTCTACCTCCAAGATAGAAAATAGACCCGGTGCGTTTCGTTAGCGGAGCAGAGAGCTGCTTCACGTGTGCTTCTGGGACACGCTGTGTCGCAGCTGGTGGAATATCAAGCACTGACTTGAATGGCTGCGCTGCGGCGCCTCTGGAACGCAGCGCAGACCGTTAAGGGTGTTCTCACCTAGCTGGTTTAAAGCAGTTGTTCCAAAACCAGGAGCATTTTTTTTTTGGAAGCCTGGTTTATTTGGGCATACAGTATATGAACACAGCAATCGCACTTGGATGATAGACTGAACAAGCAGGACGAGATCGCCAAGGGTGGTCTTAGCTCGCTTCCAATCGATCCCTGGAGCGGTTCGTTTGCAGTGCGAATGCAATCAACCCAGTTTTTTCCGGCGAAAAAAGACAAGGGAAATCTGGCGTGAGGCGAACTATTTCTGTAAGATTTCTACATCAATCAATTAGACTTTTTTTTGTATAGCACTTTTCATACATATAAAATAATCCAAACAAAGCGATAAATGGCTTTGTATTCAATAAAACACTCAATAATAACTTTAGGTGACAGTAGGTAGCACCATCCATTGTATGTTCACATATTGTATGTCCTGTTTGTTTCCCGACAGGTCGTCTCGATGATGCAGGAGTAGCGTCCATCTTGTTTTCACATTACGACATAAAGCTCACGAACACAACAAAGTGGGAGGAACAACATCCCAACTCTGGAAATGGGAACATCCGAAGAGCACTGGCCTTGGCGGAGGTCTGCGCTCTCCCAGTGCCATTCTAATTTTCTGATTGTTTCACGGCGGTTCCGTTCTAAAGCACAAATCAACACACTCACACTTTCCGCACACCCACTGCCCAAAGGCTGACGCCCAGAAACGTCCTGAACGTCCACAGCCAAATAAGAAGACAATCAGAAAATAAAGGCGGAGGGCAGGATCTCTGAAGATACAGACACCACCACACACTTCTAGTGGGTCATAAGTGATGATTGAGAAGGATTACTTTTGTATCTTTTTGAGTCTATACACTTCTTTTTTTTGTATACACAGATATACTATATTGTTCAACATGTGAATATTATGTCAGCAACTATGAGACTGCATCACTAGCGACCAGAAATGACCCTAAATAACTCAAGACAAATGCTATAAAATAATATTTATTACAGGTTTACTCTCAACAAATAAGTAGTATACAATGCAATTTAAAACACAAGAGCCAATACTCACATTACATTTGAACTTAAACGTTAAATTAGTCTTGACTGGTTCACAAAGCTGCTCAGACCTTCCAGTACACATTTGCCTCTACATGTAGCTAAAAACAGGGGGACGATAGCATAAATACATATGATGAGTTACTGTATGAGTCACATACTGCGGGATCAGTTGATGTGAGGAGCGCCGATGGAAATATTTTGTCAGAACATTTATATGTTGCTTGAATCTTTTTTTAAATGCTTCAGGTTGAACCAACACCTTGACTGGTTTTTCAGCAAATATGGATTTGAAAGAGGACACATTTGCTCTTCACTTTGATATAGAGAACTCAGAATATGGAAGGTTTTCATCACCATACTAAAAAAAAAAAAAACAGATTCATCTTGTGCTTATATCATAAGTACATACTCTCACTACTGTCACTGTAAAATACTTTGATTCCTTTAGGTTTTAAGTTTTCTTACAATGAATTGTAATCTACAGTTTTTTTTTCATTCTCATGTCTGACTTTTTAAAGAGCTAGATATTGTGTAAAAAGTTTTTGTTTTGCGATTATGACAAAATGTGTCACAAGTACATGATTACTGAACACTTGCAGCTTTCTCAAGCTACAGGTGTACTAACTCTACAGTTATCATGAAATCTTAGGAACACATTTGTCTTCCTGTGCTGCAGCCCACATATTTCATTTCACTTCTTTAGCCCACACATTAGAGATCCTGAATTTTACCTGGATTATATTGAATAGAAACGACTATATATGTAAATCATTTCTATGACCATTCCAAAGTTGAAGAAACGTTACCCTCGCTAAAAACATTCCTCGAACAGCTTTTACAAGTAGTTTCCAGTCGCCAGATCATCTTTGTAATATGACCACACACTGATGAAGGAGAAATATTTGGAAAAAATAACCTCATGTTGGAAGATGAAACAAGCGTCTCATGTTTTTTTCCTTAAAAAAAGAAAATAGAGGCTAAATTGTAAGAGACAGGTTAAGATTTTATATACAGTGGAAACACGTACAACAAAATGAATACCGCAACAATAAAAGTACTAATAAATGATCTCTTCTGTGTAGCATGATGGGAATCATCTGGTATTTGTCAGTGTTCTCAGACAACAGCTGGCCTCCACATGACTTGAAACGGCGATGATTTCCAGATTGAAAAAAGATTCCGACTATTGGCCTTCCACATGACAGTGGGGCCCATTTTACTCTGGCATGATGTCACACATGAGCGTCGGGGAGCTCAGCAGTTGTATAAGTATATGTATATGTTGATTGTCAGACACTCAGCTTTTGATTGTGCTTATATGCAGAGGCACATTTGTGCATTTTATACATGAAAAAAATCTTTTAGAAAATAACTCAGGGTCACAGTTTCCCTCTATCTTTCCCTGTGAGGTATTAAAGCTTCAACATATAGTCTTATCAGAGCTGTTATTCATACATGAAGCACTACGGCTAGATATAATCGTAGTATTGTAATAAACATTTTTTATAAATGTATTGACAATGTTGGTCCACGGAGAGACTTTTAGTCCGCTGAACACAAGCCTCAGTGTCGCAGTATGAACAGATTCATGTAGGCTTGGTTCCATCCTAAGTGTTGGCAGTTAGTGTTACAGTTTGAACAGGTACAGTCCGGTTATTTCATTCATCAGTTTGGGTCCGTCCTTTTGTCAGTCCGCTGCGAGTCCTGAAGGAGTGACTTACCTCCTCCATTTTCCCCCTCCTTATTGGTCTGTTGGCAGTGGCAGCTATTCCTCCATGATGGGAGCTGATGGAAACATGGGTTTGGCAGAAGAGGTGTGTGTGTGTGTGTGTGTTTATGAAGAGCTTGTGTATTTCTGACTGGAGCGGGAGCTGGACCGGTCTAGTCCGTTCCCGTGACAGGAGCCCTTCCAGCGTCCTCCTGAACCTCGCTCATCCACGGGAGACGTTCTGTAGCACCAGCAGCACAGGCAAGACTGCAGGACACACACACACACACACACACACACACACACACACACACACACACACACACACACACACACACACACACACACACACACACACACACACACACACACACACACACACACACACACACACACACACACACACACACACACACACACACACACACACACACACACACACACACACACACACACACACACACACACACACACACACACACACAGCTTTTTATTGACTGCACTTTGTGTTCGCATTTTGTGTTCTCACAGATCATTTATTATTATTTTTACGGGTAGGATTAAATACACTTTTGCTTCTACTCTTTTTTTTCTGCCAATGTTAAGTTATATATAATATTGGTAATATTGTGTTTTTGTTGTTTTTGCTTTTTTACTTTTTTTTCAAAATGCACTTTCTAATAATATTATATTTCTAGTGCCAGTGTGTGCCCTCTTACCTGGAAGCAGTTTTTAAACTTCTGGCTAACAAAGTAGAGGGCAATCGGGTTGATGCAGGAGTTTAGGGAGGCCATGTTGATGCCGATGTAATCCATCACTAACAGGAAGCTGGCGGGGGAAAGGGCAAAGTTTACAGTAAGGACTACAGGAAGTCACAGAGCAGAGGACAATGGGCCCTCGTGACTTTTGCCGTGTATTTGTGTCGCCCACCTGAGCAGTTCACAGCGGTGGGGGTCATTTTGGTCGTAGATTGTTTTCTTCAGAATACGGCTGAGATGAAGGGGCAGCCAGCAGAGAGCGAAAATCAACACCAGGCAGAACACCGTCTTCGCTACTTCCCTCCGCTACACACACACACACACACACACACACACACACACACACACACACACACACACAAAAAACAAATATTGTTACAACTGAGTGCGTCTGTCTTTACCAGTCTTGTTGGTGGTTACATGGTTACAGTGGATCTGAATGAGTCACCGGCACCTATACCTGTTTCATGTGGTCGTTGAGTGCGATGCGCATGCCTTTTTTGCGACTGAGCATCTCGCAGGACATGAGTGTGTAGAAGATTGCTGTGCAGGCCAGTGGGAGGCAGAAATAGAAGCCAAACAACCACCAGTCTTTCACATCCTGGTAGAACTTGAAAAAGAAAAATGGGCAGTAAAAAAAGTGCTACACAACAAATACCGTGTCATGTAAGCTTCTTTGACTGACATTGATTGTACAAAGACTTCAAGTTGAAACTGATGCTGTGTATTATTTTGGTATTCTTCCCCCTGAAACACTTCAACATACCATGTCAGAGATTTTTAAATCTCTCTAACCCTAAAACAGCCTTACATTTCAATTCAACAAAAAAAGTCACTTTTCTGTTTTTATAATAATACTGGCAGTGAAATATGCTTCATTATCTATATTACAATTATATTCTGGTCATAAAAATCACTTAGTATTGACTTATTTTGCTAATGACATAAAGCTCTAGTGATGAAAAGACATTGCAGCTTTGTGCTTTATTTACCGTGTCATGCAGTTCAGACCCTTCTGGTTTAAATAAACTTGAAGTATCCACATACTGGAAATGTCTTTGGAATTTGTGTCTTGCTGTGCAGCTTTATGAACATACTGTGAATGTTATAAGTTCAGATGATTTGCATGCAGTGTATATGGCTTGTAATACATTTTTTGGAAGAACTAATTACTTGTTGGCAGAGCTAGAAAGAGCCTGTTTAAAGAGATACTTTGCCGATATTCAACCAACGTTGTATCATAATAGTGCTGGTAGCCAGGGGCGTAGCACCAGACTGCATAGGCAGTCCTGATGGGCCCCCATGTTCCTCAACACCCAGCCCTGAATTTTGATATAAGCTTCCCTTGTTTCAATCCAAAAAGGAGGCTGAGGGGTCTGTTGCTCCCTGTTGTGAGTTTCTGAAACTGAGGGCCATGTGTTTCACAATGTTAACATCTGCTTCTACTGAATCTGACATAACTATAATGTTGACATGATGTATCTACCGATGAGCTACCAAGCTACCAATGACACTGATTAGCCTATTATTGCTAATTATAGACATTATAGCCTATTAATTTAAAATTAAACATGTTTTAAATTAGGCTATTACAATGGTGTGTTATATGCAAACAGCATTGTTAGTGTAGTTTATTTATTCAGCCTTTACCTCAGATTACATGTATAACCAAATTATCATTTGAAAGTGTATGTTCTGCTCGTTATAAGGGTTGTCTCAGTTTGTTTTTAGCACTAACAGTCACGGAGATATTCAAGCAGTTTAGCACCATGGATTTCGTTTTCTAGTTAGTGCTCACCTTTCTTTGAAAAGAAGTCAGTTACCAATTGTTTCCCCTCATTTAGTTTTCTCTCCTCCTCCTGTCTTTCCTTTCTTTTTTGGTAGCATGATTTTGCTTTCTTTGAGAAAGACATTTCTACAGCAGAAGTTTGCGCTCCACCAGACGCTCAACTGAACTAGCTAATGTAAACAAAATGCGTGCAGATGGACTAAACCATTTGGCACATTAGCAAGGGGTGGGTGAGACCTTAGTCTTTTTTTGTATACAAAATGTAGTCAGTCAATCAACCAAGTTATTCAGCCAATACACTAACTTTACATTTCATCTGACATGCATTATGAAATTTAATTAGAAAATGAAAATATCCAGGTGAAATAAAATATATTACAGACTTTTCAAGGGCTCTCTCTTCCCTTGGGCCATGGTAATCAGTATCGGTTTTACCCCCAGTCCGACGCCTCTGCTGGTAGCATGTGCAAGTGCACTCACCTACTCAAAGGCCGGCTAAAAAAACCTCAAAGTGACGCATTTGACTTGGAATTTTTCTGCTGGCCTGTTACTTGAACAATAGTCTCACATTGCCAGACCTGGGGGGGTCTGACTAGTCCACACACCATTCTGGAGTGGGAGAAAAACGTGCTCTGGTTTATTGGCATTTCTTTAAACCAATCACTATCGTCTTGGACGCTGCTAAGCGCCGGACGGAGCAACGGCGCCTCTGCAAAAGAGCCTCGGGAAGGAACTTGTTTTGGTGGAACATGTGTACGTTCAAAAGGAGTTTTAGTCGTGCAACAGAAAACTCTGATTGGACAAATAGTCTAGCTAGCTGTCTGGAGAGATTTGGAGTTTAAAATTCCAACACAAAGAAAGCGCAAGGTATTGGACATCCGGCCAAAAAGAAGGACATCTGGCGGAGCAATCCCGGAAGTGGAACGTTGTGGATATAGACTATGTAGAACCAATTTCAAAAATGTGCCACTTTGCTGCATAAACAGCCACGTTTAATGAAAAGACCCTTTCCAGTGGTAAAATACATCTTTAAAGAAACATGCTATGCTGTTCAGGCGCTGTTTATACTTGAAATTAACATCAGGTGCAGGTTGAACAAAATCTAAAAGTTTTTCTTCTTCTAATTTAGCCTTAATAGAGAGCTCTAAATCAGTTTGAAGGATGTTTTGACCATATGTGTGTGGTAAAACAATGCATAATGCAATCCCATTATCCACCTGTTTGTGTTTATTATGTTGTTATAATGAAGTGGCTACCTTCATAAAGCTGCTCGTCTGTTCTGGATGCAGCAGACACACACGCAGCTTGTTGCCTCTGTACGGCATCTCCATCATGTCGAATGCCAGCGCCTCAGGGACTGCCAGCACCACGGCAACCAGCCAGATCAGAGTCACCTCCACTGCTTTCCACAGAGGGATCCCCATCCCCTTCACCCTGCTCCATGAGGTCACAGCGTGGTAGCTACACAAACACAGGTATACAGTATGCAATCTGTTACATTCCATTCTGTAAAAACTCTGAACAAAGTCTCTCTCATCTGTTTCAATTGGTATCATAAATTGTTACACTGTGTTCCTTTCTGAAGGTCTTATCTGTGTGAACCTACCTTGAACCAATCCTCCTTTCCTATGGAGCCTCTTTTTTATCTATCTACTCTCGCGTCATCTAAGGAAATGGAGCGATTGTTTGAAACTGTACGTGGTGGAATGTAACCAAGTACATTTACATTTTTTTCCAACAGCTTACACACATTTTCAAAACTATGTCTCCTTTTTTCAAAACTTTACACACAATTCCAAAAACTGCACACACAAAATGCTAAATGCCTCACATCTCATCTCATCAAGGTTTGAAGTATGTAAAGCTACTCAAGATGGGCTTCTCTCATTGGTCAATCAGGTGGTTGATCACATGATGAATAAGTGTGGCCCTGAACTCATCAGAGATGGCTCTCCTTTCTCTCCTCCTCCTCCTCCTCCTCCTCCTCCTCCTCCTCCTCCTCCTCCTCCTGCCCTTCCTCCTCTTGCTCTCTGTTCATTGTTGGCATCCATTGTTCCAAGCAGGTAATCTGACCTTTGACCTATGTCTATACTAAAGCAGTGATTGATTAGTGATCAGTTAAGCAATTAGTGTTTGCACATGTGAGGAGTGTGTGTGCCCTGGTAAATAAGTGAAGCATTTTGATTGGTTGTGTTTGGAAAAGGAAAGCAAGTCACCTTTCTGTTAGATTTTTGTGTCTTAGGTAGAGAAATGTGTGTAGTGTTTTTCATGCCACTTTCTACATCTACTATTCTTATCTAATCTCATAGTATCACAGCTGTAGTTACTTTACAAATTAAGAATTGTGTGTGTGTGTGTGTGTGTGTGTGTGTGTGTGTGTGTGTGTGTGTGTGTGTGTGTGTGTGTAAAGTCTACTTACCGGTCAATACTGAGGGCACACAAGCTGAGGACGGTGATTCCCACTGAAGCTTTCTGGATGAACGGCATCAACTTACAGACGTACACGCCAAACGGCCAGTCCTCGGCTATTAACTGCAGAGAAAATAATAATGCAGACAAGAGAGGGAAGACGTTTATAATGAGAGAAGTGTCCCCTGTGCACACAATGACAGACATCTTTGATGTTCATGTAGAGGTTCTGTCTTCCTCGTGTCTTCCATTATTACTGTGGCAGCTAGCCAATATCAAGTTCATCTCCCAGGGGTTATAAAATCAGTTCAGCATCAGGACAATGTCCTCAACAAATCAGGCTACACGTTTGATTGTTGTGGAGGGCTTTGCACTTGCCAGCCACTTATCAAAATCTGCAGTTATGTGGCTTACAACTCTAGGCTGTATATCCTTATCATACATTTACTCTCATCATGTCACAAATACCTGTAATGCAGGACCCCCGAGGCAAAGAAAATATGACTATTACTCAGATTGGCCTGGATAAAATGCAGCACAGCATTTTACTTAAAATGACTTAAAAGTGTGTTCAATCAGATTTTGGAAAAATAAAACGAGTTTCACATGTTGTTTTCTGCTTTGTTTTTTGGAATTCCTCACTGTCACACACAATTGTGGTAACCATAGCAGTTGGACATTTGGCAGTGACTGCATTTACATCCACGCCCCCTGGATGTTTTCACACCACACACACACACAGATATACACTCCTGGAAAAACCCCGCAGCTTTAGATTGCTTTAGATTAAAGTCATACTAAATTAGACACAGACCCAGCAAAATGTCTGAATTATTGAATCAAGATTTTATGTCATGCGCAAGACCTGCATCTTGTCATTTGATATTGAACGAACAATATTGAAAAAATCATTTGTTAATGGCTAGATTTAACTATGAAATGTTCCGATCATCAATTCCAAAAAGTCTTTGAACTACAGGCCAAGCAGAGATCATCTATCACGTATGATAAAACAGAAACATCACCAAACAGACAGACACAAAGGATAAATGTGGTCACCTTAAACACATTGATGGGAATGGCGATGATAATATAAAGCAGGTCCCCCAGAGCCAGGCTGCCGATCAGGACATTGGGTCCATTCCTCATACACTTGTTCTTATATATGATCCTGAGCAGCGTTGAGTTGCCGATGATCCCCACCACAAAGATCAGGCAGGACACGATGGTGTTCACATACTTGAAGGCGTGCTTGATCTCCGTAGGCTTAATGCACATGGGGGGGAAGAAGCCCCGCGGCTGTGGGGGCGGAAGCGGGACAGAGGCGTTGTTCTTGGACGGTTCTGAAGCTTGGGGGCTGCCCTGGGTGTCGCGGACCAACCTAGAGGCTCCGACCTGGGCGACCAGCAGGAGACACAGCAGAGCGGTGACAGCCCTCATCCTCACACTCACACTCACACAGCAGGATGTTTGCTCACTCAAGCAGTCTAAAAACACACCCTTAAAGGCACTCACACACACATGTTCACGCACATCCACACATCGGGTCTTGCTCCGGGCATGGCAGCGTGGGTCTGACTCCGTTTGTCCTGCAGAGAGAGGCGGAAAACCATCAGCATACAAACAGTTGCATGCATAAGTGACAAACACACACACACACCACACACACACACACACACACACACACACACACACACACCTCTCTTGTCTCATCTCAGGATGCTGCTCCTGCTCTAGCCCCCCTGCTAGGCAGACTCACTGGCTCCCTGTGTGGACCGGTTGTATTTGATTATATCCGTTGTGATGACCTACTGATCAGTGATCTTAAATGTGTTTTCTTTGATTTCTCTGTGAATTTTGTTGACCCCTTATGTATAAAAAGAAAACTGCTTTCCCGTGTCATTACTCAGAATATGGCTAATCAGTTTCCACAGCACTTTTTCTGCGATATTAATACTACTGGCAACGATGCAGAGCTTATATTTCAGTCTTTTAATGAGCTGTGCTCCACACTGCAGGACAAAGTGGCACCTGTAAAGGTTAGGACCAGGGTAGTCTATATCGACGCCGTTTCATTGACGGGCTTGTTCTGGTGCCGCCGGCGGTTCTGCCGGAAGTTCCTCACCTTCTGCTTTCTTTGTGTTGACATTCTAAACGCTGGTCGATTTGGGAAACATCCTCTGAGCTAGAACCGACAATCAAATTATATTTATCTTTTTTTTGGAGTAAAATTCTTATCACACACTCAACAGCCATTTAAATGACAGAGCTCGCCTCCCTACGTGCATGTGTTCCACCAAAACAAGTTTCTTCCCGAAGCTGTTTTGCAGAGGCACCGCACCTGTGTCTGGCGCTTAGCGCCGCCCCAGACGATTGTGATTGGTTTAAAGAAATGCCAATAAACCAGAGCACGTTTTTCTCCCATCCAGGAATGCTGTGTGGACTAGCCAGACCCTCCTCCGCAGCGCTGTGGAGGTCTGGCAATGCGAGACTAGGACTAGGGCTGCAACACTTGACAGATGATGTCTGTAACCTGAGACGGAAGTGTCCCAACTCAGAACATTTATGATGGAAAGCCACTGGGCTTGAGGTGCACCCCATGTATTTTAAAGATCTCTGTAATTCTATCAATGCACTAGTAAAGGAAGCCGGGACTGCTTAAAACGAAATCTTATGATTTTATTTGATACTATTATTATCATAGGTCCAGTATTCATCCTGACCAACTCTAGCCCTTCTCTATCTCCTTCGGTTCTAGACTCTTTTCAACCCATCAGTTTACAAGATATGATGGATTTGATTCCGAAAATGGAGCTACTCTATCTTTTAGCCTCTTAATGTATTACAGTCTTCTCTATTTTTCAAATGCATTGCCAATTATTGGCCCTGCCCCTGCTGTTTCAGTTATTGTAAATTCGTCCTTGTTTGGTTGGTATATGTTGGTATATGCCTACCTTTAAGCCAAGAACTTGTGATTATCCTGATAACAAACAAAGGGTAGATTTTCGGAGAAATAAAATATAATACGACTTTGAATTTGGTTTAATAATGCAACATTTGTATCATGAAGTATATCTATATTTATTAATATTTTGCACTTGATTTGTTTAACCGTTACTGTGATAAAGTAGATAAAGTGGACATTAGGCTTTCAGTACAACAAAGTAAAAAAATGTTCAAAGAATTTGTTCACCATAAACTAATCCCCCAAATAGCTGTCAATATCCAACAAAAATGATGAGATGAACACCTTCCCCATCGTGTGGACAACAGGAGGGATGCCGGCTGACCGTTGAATACTGCACATTCTGCAAGGCGCTGGAGATGATGTATTGCAAATTTCGTATAATTTCCTCTGGCTTAGTCTTTTATCAAGTATGAGAAACTTGGACCAGATTGGACTATGTACATTTTAGGTACAACAACTTCCTGTTGCAGGGGGAAACGCACAAAATGTCCACCAGCGCCACGGCAAAATTGTTCCAAGAAAATTAAAATTTTAACAACTTTTCATCAGGTTTAGATTTAGATAGGGATACATGTACATAGTGCATACATGTATACAGTGTATGTTGACAATGAGAACATTTTTGTGCAACAATAGAAGAGAGCAGTAAAACATTAAACGACGAATGGAATAGTGGTAACTGTTGTTGTTTGTGTGTGTGTGTGTGTGTGTGTGTGTGTGTGTGTGTGGGGGGGGGATAGAGATACTTTCTTTCTCTCACAGAGGGCCCTAGCTGGGCTCTGAGCATCTCAATAATCATGTGATGCCCTTGGGCATCTCTCGAAATAAATGGGCTGGTTTATGATCGCGGCAATATCTTTAGAGACATGCTTTCAGGGTGCAGACACACACACACACACACACACACACACACACACACACACACACACACACACACACATACAAACACACACCACCACCACACACACTCATATTTGTGACTCACTCACTTGCACATTTGCAAACAAAGACACCAAAGACACCAAAAACACCAAAAACAATGACAACCTCTTAAACCTCCCCACCACTCACACCATCACCATTACCTTGACCACACACGCACACACACACACACACACACACACACACACACACACACACACACACACACACACACACACACACACACACACACACACACAAAGTCACATGGATGAACTCACACACATATGACACAAACTGGCATTCATAGCTGCATTTGGCTAAAAAAAGGCTTGTTCTGTTCACACACACACACACACAAACACACACACACATGCACACACACACGCACACACATAAAGTCACATGGATGAACTCACACACATATCACAAGAAATCAGTTCAGAAATTTTTCCTGAAATTAATAATTATAATCTGAATAACGACCTTGTGTTGTATAACATGGTACCTCATTAGGACATGTCAGTGCAGGCCTGTCTGATCTAA